>NW_027287095.1:84139968-84184968 GCF_022747635.1 Hetaerina americana
GTGAAGGCGGAGTGAGGCAGTGGTGCATTCAGTTTAAAAATGGCCATAGCACCAATGTTCACGACGATGACCGCAGTGTTCGGCCTAGCCTTGTGACAGATGAACTGACGGATGGCCAGTTTTTGAACATCATGGACATTTGTCCGTTCACTCTAAAACTAACAACACCACTGATGCACAGCACTGTTACTCATCACTTAGTCAGTGCACATCACAAATTTCCCGATGAATCTCAGCAGCTTTCAAGTTTATTGCCAGTGAAAATCTTATCACTAAACGGATTTTACATTTGGCGGGATTTTCAATTATATTGCTCATTTTGAATCGCTATTGTAAACAAACGAAAAGTGGCGTGGCTTTCTCAAAACACTGCAGATCGAGGCGTACTGGACGGCTTTCGTATTAAGTCTCGTATATTTCGAGTTAAATTAAATATCATAGTTCTTCTCACTTTTAGTTGATTTTAATCAAAGGATTCATTGCGGTATATTGTGAATTTAGACTTATATAATTCATATCTTTTTCACATTTTATCCTATGAATATTAGTGCGAGCTGTCCGGAAACGTTTTTTAAATTCGTAACCGTGGGCGAAAGAGGTAGTTGATGAACGGACGAGTTTCCCGGAAGGGACGAGAGATGGTGCGGAGATCATTGAAATTTTCACAACCTGTGTTGGCAAACGGGTGATAACTTTTACGGACTTTTCTTCGAGTTCGCTTGATGAAAAATATCGTTTCTTGCGATATAAAAATCGGTTTACTAATTCCGCAATTGAAATGTCATGTTTCACACTTAACTACGTTGTTTCCCGCAAGCTTTCAAGTTTTGCATTTATCGATTTATTCCTTGTCGTATTCATTCGATGTTGCGGTTTATTGCTATTATAATATCGATGATGCCGGAGGTGCGGGTATACCTTGGAAAAACCATTGATAAATATTTGAACTGTTTCGGAGGCCAGTTTGACCTTTCAGATCATTAATGCTCAATATATTGCGCTCTATGAAATGTTTTCGGCAACGTAACTATGGAAATAGATGTAATGGGGATGCCTATAACATGTAGATATGCTTCTATTATAGAGTAAATTACTTTTTTCATTTTCAGCCAATGTCAGCTGTCTAGAAATAATGTTGAATATGAGGCAATTAATTAACAAGGGTTCTTAGGGCCTCAAAACTGGTGAACCAGGCATCAGGTTGAAGCTATTTAGCATATTTGATTACTGTGACTGTATTCTGTGGTATCGAAACGAATAATTCAAACAGCGAAATGCATTGGCGAGATATGCAAACGCAAATATATTGACTAGATGGTCATCTACTTTTAAAAAATTCGGTTCCAATAATTTTCTCTTCATACATAGTTTCTCATAAACTTTACAAATGTATTTTTTCTTTGTTCGGGCTGCAATTTTTTAACATGCTTTAGTACACCTTGCACCTTAGCTATAGGCACATCGTAAGTCCTCCCGGATCAAAAGTTCCGTAAACACAATCTCCCCCTTAAGAGGGTTTCCTCTTCTGTATTTTCATGCCTTCTGTCTTATCATCCCAAGCCAAACTCTCTTTCAGCATTGTGTGTGCGTATTAGAAGATGGGAAAGTGTTCATGAGTATTATAAGACAGGATTGTGTTAATTATGCGGTCTTTCAAGCACTAATTAGTCGTGAAATCCTTATAAATATCTTCCAGAAACAAATTGACTCGCCACTCTATTAGTGATTTCAAGCCATGCAATTGCCCCTCCCCCCTTCAAATTTGAAAGATATGGAGCGGCTAAACACATGGGAAATTTACTCGTCAACCGTTACCTCCCGTTTCACACTTGGTGTATTGTGCAGTGATGTATTTCTCCTCCAGAATACATTATTTTCCTACTCAAACGATCAAATTTACTAAATAAATCATAATGTGCCTGAAATTCTAAGCCTAAGACCAGGTTCTGATTCGGAACATTAATATTTACACCTATTAGGGTGTCTTCCATGGCTGAGATATGTTGATGGATGGGTAGGAGCCTAACGAAGAGTAGTCCTCGCGACGTCCGTTCCCCTGCGATGCGGCTGCAAAGGCGCGGACTAACCCCAATGGGGCATTTGAATGAAAATGTCACGTAAAAAAACACAAGAATACGTGAATCCACTAAGGTTAATATTCGAAGAACAATGTTGCGGAGGGCAAAGAGCAATGAATCCAGGCAACAGCGTGAGTCAGCCTACCGGGGTGGGTGTGGCATCTAGGGGAAAGGGGGGTGGAGCGTTTCAACGGTTGTCAATACACGAAATCCTATGTGTCCTACATTTCATGTTAGGACCAGTATCGAGATCAATGAATCATGAAGTACGGTTACCTATTACTGTTACTTTTAATCATTGCACTGCAGTTCACTGAAGATGACATATACATAAGAAAAAGTAATAACTTATTAATTAATATATTTGTATTGTAATCATCCAAACCGTTTTAAAATTTAAATCGGACTGATGAATAGATCAAGCAAACGAGGTGCCGTGTATCTCGATACCAGTCACCAGGTCAGGAATCCAAGGTATCGATCACAGATACTCAGTATCTAGAGTAAATACTCTCAAGTACCGATACATTGTGTCGCGATAGGAAGTTTCGAGCTGAAGTTAATTATAATTGACATACATGATAAAAAATAGCAAATTGACATATATCAGTAATAATGGCTATTATTTTATAGATTAGTTTTGTGTATACTAAATATTAAGGTGCGCATAATCCTAACTGGTGGCTAGGGAAAAATAAACTAGGCAATTGTAGTAATGTCAGTAATCGCCGGTATAATTAATCAGAGCATGACTACTGAGTATTTCACCGTATCTAGGTGTTTATATCAATCCCTACTCTCGATCAGTTAGAAAGTATACAAAAATAAATTATTGTGTTATGTATTACTAAATTACTACAAAACTAATACGTATTTACTAAATTACTACGTATTACTAAATTAATAAGTTATCGTGATATGCAGTAGGAATGTTTCATGTCGTGCTAGTGTAGGACTTTGGTGCCCTAATTGACACGATTATAAAACACAAATGATGAAAAGGAAAAAGGGAGGGATCTGTTTCGTTTGGCATTTTTGTGAGAAGCATCTCAAGGCTGGGACTACACACTAAGAAGTAAAAAAATTAGCAGAAAATGGTAAAATCATATATATACTATATATAAGATATATATATATAATAAATAAATAAATAAATAAATAAATAAATATATATATATATATATATATATATATACAGGTATGTATATATAAATTTGTAAAATATAAATTTATACATAAATACGTCAAGAATATAATATAGAGATATATTATATATGTATATATATTATAAATGTATATATATGTATACATATATATAATTTTGCCATTTTGTTTCTTTTTTATAACCCTTTATTGCTATTATTGTTGTTTTTATGTACTTTGCGAAGGATTAAATGGAAGAATGGACCTTGTGATCTCAATTTCGCCCGAATAAAGACGTTTATCTATCTATATTCCCTTCCCCCCACGGATCCCCTCCTTCGGTAGCCGGGGGGGTGGGGCGGTGGAGGGGGTGTGAGACAGCAGCAATAGGGACAGGGGCATAGTAACAATAATAATGATAAAAATTATAAAAGTAATATGAAAAAATAAATAAAGTACAATGAATACATATGTAACAATGTGAGGTACAGCACGAGATAATATGGTAATATATACACACTAAAATAAATACATATGAATATTTACAGACATACATAATTAAGTAATATAAGATATCAAGGAGGGGGCGGTTCAATTTTAGGGGAAGGGATGAGGATAGGAAGGGGTACTTTCTCCTCCTAACGGCGAAGAGCTCACCCTTCGCGCATGACTTCTCGGGAGGCAAGGCGTGTTGGAGCATGGGTGATGATTGGAGAACCATCGGGGAATACGCTGCGAATATCAGGGAATGGGGCGAAACAAGGGGATTTTACAATTGCATCAAAGAATCAATTGTTCATTCATTTTGATTGATTTTCTACTTCCTCCACACATATATTATATTATACCATTATTTCGAAGGGTGGGGGTGGGGCAGGTTTGTACTCATGGAAAAGTACGACTTCAAGATATCAACGGAAATACGCATAATGAGAACTTGGACACATTTCGACAATTTTTCGAATGCTTTCTCTCTGCTTGCGTGTGTGTGTGTGTGTGTTTGTGAGTGTGATAGGTGTTTTGTTCCGATAACTAAAACATAATGCAAATGAGAGACCCAAAATGCAATGCTTAACATTTTTTAGCAATTGTAGATTAACTGATTGCATCCACCGAACTACGTTAAAGCGACCGTCGCGTCCTCTTTTTAACTCGAGTCAGTAGCGACACCCCAAAAAAGAGTTTAAATAGAGAGAGATATCGGAAAACTATCTTTTTGACAACGACGCCGTACAAAAAAAATGACTGTTGAAACGGACCGGGGGATCTGAGAATTATTCTGAATAAAACTGATACGATCCCCGTGTGAAGCGAAACTTTATTTTCTCATTCCAGTGTGAAAGAATTGCGCTATCAGCGTGTGACTTGAACCGTTATGCGGATAAGGAAACAAATATTTGTCTACTCTTCATCATTTATTATGTCACACACGAAAAAATTTGCAGACACATTGTTAACGTAAATATTTCTTTCCCTTTTGAATGTGGTCACCACAAAAACCGAGTTCGTCGAGTCGAGTTCATTCTCCTAGATGGAAAAAATACCTAACAGGTTCCATCTAGGTGGAATAATTGTTTTTACGCAGCTTACTGTTTAATCTACGTTTCGGATGATCAGTATTTCATACACTTAAAAATATAACGAAAACTCGTCCACAAGAGCTTCAAATTTATATTTTTTGATTTTCGGCAAATAAGAAAGACTTCTGACTTATTTCGTCTCATACAATGGCTTCAATGGGCGCTGAAATCAGACGCTTAAATATTATATTCTGCAAGATATGGTCAAACATAGTAGCAGTAATAGGTTTGCCTTAATGACGGAAACAGGAACTTAGAGAGGCCCACTCAACTGTCAATAGTCACTATTCACATCTCCGAAGACGAGTAGTGTTCGCACATTTTCCCTTAAGAGACGTATTCGGAGTGTGGATCGCAGCGAGGGCATCTCGACGCACCGAGGCGACACGGGCGGATGTGCCTCGCGGCGGAGGTTGTTGCAGTTACATTCGCGCCGGGGGAGGGAGGGCGGTGATGAGGGGGTTGGGGGAGGGAGGGAGGTGGGAAGGGGGAGAGATCATTCAGAGCCGCAGCATCGGAAGTGATACCCAACTCCCCTCCCTCGCCTCCTACACACACTCCCTGCAATCCCTTAACGCTCCATCCCTCCACCCCACGCACGCACACACTCAGGCAGTCTCACTCCCCCGCCCCCCGTCGCTATTGATCAAGCCGTGGACCCCGCTCTCACGCCCTCGGCAAGCGCGGAGGGTGTGGGAGAGGGGGCACGCCGCCCCAACCATCTCCAACCCCCCTCTCGACAACAACCCCCTCCTTTTATCCATCCAGCATCTCCCCCCAACCCCACACGCGATTGCCTTTTTTCCTTAATTCGATGCGGGGGTTAAAGCATTGTTTCTTGACAATACCTCTTAGTGCTCCCTGCAAAGAGACGTAATTACTAGACCACAGATTAACTTGAGGTAAAATCCATTTTTTTTTCTTCGAAATGAGAGAGAATTACGCACTAGCATATCAATCATAAGTTTCGTGACCAATTCACGTACACCGAAAACGTAGATTGAATTGTGTCTAAGTATGCTCATGTCGGTGTTAGTTCCTATATTTGCTTTTTTTGTTTGCAAAAATCTCTGAAAGAACTAATTTGGTCTAAAAATGGATGTTAAAAGGGCAATAAATGGATTATAATGGTTTTAAAAATCTTTAAAAGGAACAGTTTTGTCAAAAAATGAACAATATATTAATTTTTTGGGGATCGGGATGGTGTGATGGCTAACGTACAGGCTTCCCACCTCAGAGGGCCCAGGTTCGAATCCCGGCGGCAGCAGATATTTTTAATTGGTATCCCTACCTGAGGTGCCTTATGGAGAGCATTTCGAGTGAATACGACGTCCATCGGATCGACGTACATCGGATGGGACCTTAGACCTTAAGTCCCATCCGATGTACGTCGTTAAGTCTCCTTGGCGCCTTTCGTAAAGAGTAGGCTAATGCCGAACCTGGGTTTCTCTCCACCCTTCATCTCTCTCCTGTCCGTCCCTAATGGCGAAAATGACCTCATATGTCGGTAGCTTCCCCTAAAAACGACTGCTATATTTTTCCTCTGTAAAATTACTAATTTTTTCAAAAACATTGGTAGTAAATGGATAATTTTTTGCTCTTCATACTTTCATGACAGTACGGTATTCACTTGTATGTTTGGCTGCGTGACCTTTCACACTCACGGCCATCATGAGGTGGCAAACGGGGATCGAGATGGTGCGGGGGCTAACGTACTGCTTCCCACCCTGAGGGCGCGGGTTCAAATCCCGGCGGTGTTGAATATTTTTCAGAGGTATCTCGATCCCTACTTGAGGTGCTTTGTGGAGGGCACTTTGAGTGAGTACGCCGTCCGTCGGATGGGACGTTAAGCTGCGGACCCCTTGGCGCCTTTCGTAAAGAGTAGGCTAATGCCGACGCCGGGTTTCTCTCCACCCTTCATCCTTTCCTGTCCATCCCCTATGGCGCAAATGACCTCAGCTGTCGGTCGCCTCCCCTAAAAACTACTACTACTACGAGGTGGCAAACACCAATTCGGACGAATCGCAACGTGCATGTCACACGACGGCATGTCGGTATTGGCTTTCTGCACATCTGCGGATTACGAGAGTTAAATTAACAACCGACAAATTACATCGTCGAACATTTATTATACAGTAATCAAAAACATGCTCATTTGGATCAATATTTCATCAGTTACCACTATCATTATCTGAATTATTCAAATCCTAAGACTGGATTCCTGCAGCCCTCCATTCTTTTCTATTTGCTTTTAATTCCCTCCCATCGACTTGTCACTTGGTCTTCATTGGGGAGATCTTCTTATCAATTCTGTTTCGTTTCTTACTAATCCATTGTGCCTCAAGGTGTGTCCAATCCATCTCGTACTCCTTGCTAGCCGTAGAATTTTCTCCAAATGGCCCTTTTATCTTCTGCTCTTCAATATGTGAATAATTCCTTGTTCTATGCTTATTCTGAGCATTTAATCTCCAACATTCTCTCCTCTTCAGCATCATGTTTCGAAGGCTCCTATTTTCCTCTGATCCACTTTTTCAATGTTCGCAGTCTCCGATCCGTATACTATATTTACATGATCCATACGAACTGTTTGGCGAACTGCTTCCTTCTTTGCAACCTTAGATGTTCTTTGAACATAGCAGTTGCCTCTTATTCATGAAAACCTTATCTTGAGCTATTATTCGCCCGCCTTTTTGCCAAACTTCGTCCATCTCAACTCACGTATACTGCTTCCCAATTAGATGAAGGATTTCACTTGATCTAGTCCCACTCCACAATTTGTGATATCTGTCTTCAGAACTCAATGAGTTTAGTTTTCTACTTTCAAATGCTCAGATCATATTCAAATAATACTATGTTTTGTAGGAAAACTTTCGTGTAACACATGTAAATATACCTATAAGACTAGATTTTGGTGCAAGTACGAAGTAAGTACATTCAATGTTCTTTAAGAATATGCACAGTTCAATTATATTGCTGATATTTCTGCGTGAGTGTAACCGTTATTTTTTAAAAATAGTTGGCAGCTGACAAAAATGATTCTTGCCTTTTACTCCAAATGCAGGGTGCATTCCGAAAGTAATGCAATTATTCAAGTAATTTATTGAACAGATTTGCACAAACACTTCATATTCTTCAAAGTGCCCAAGAAGGGCACGCATGATAAGGGGTTACAAGCGAGGCGTAGACTTTTAGAAAGGTTCAGAACAAACAAGTTTAACAATAGTAATAAAGGAATTATAATGGCCCCACACTACTTGGGTAGATCAGACCGCAAAGATAAAATAAGGGAGATAGATGCCAGTACATATAGATACAAATACTCATTATTTCCCCGAAAAAATTGGAAATCATGATAGTAAGAAACCGTAGTCACTTTATAAATATTAAAAACATTGAGTTTACAAGTCGGAAAAAAATTAAACATTGCAAAAATATCAGGTATGTGGTGGTGGGTGCATATGTATGTTAGCTGGTAGTTTGAGTGTTGGCATGTGTGTGGAGTTCTTGCATGAATGCATGCCATGTTTTTTTGTGGGTGTATGAATTTGTGGCTTTTGCGTGCGGTTTTTTTCTTTTCTTTCTTAATTACGGGTGGCGTCCTAACACCCCCCGCCACACGCCCTTGCGGCGGCTTGCGGGGTATTAAGTAGATGTAGATGTAGTTGAAGATAGGTGTAAATGCATGCCAGGGTGTAGAAGGGTATACACATGTTTAGGAAAAAGGTTTTACGAATTTCAATTTACGACTCGGAAACTTGGTCTTTGAGGCACGAGGATAAGAGGACATTGAAAGATATTTAGACGTGGTTGTGGAGAAGAATGGCAAAATCAACTTGGACAGAATGGAAAACAAGCTCTGAAGTTCTCGGATTGGTAGGAAGACGTAAATGGCTTTTGGGAGAAATTTGGAGAAGTAAAGACGATAGGATGCAGTAGACACTGAAGAGTCATTGAGATGTCGAAGACTTGCTGACGTAGTAGAGGAGAGAATGTTGAATGAGCGAGGAAAGAGGGAGGAAGAGTCTTGGTCATTTGGATGAAATTAAGGGATGTAGAAAGTATGTAGAGATGTAGAATGGTTTCCCGTTATGCAGTGCGTTAGAATGTTTGTTTAGAGTCATTTTACAGGAAGATAAGAAGGTTGATAATGCTTGGACGTATCGAAATCCATTGTGAGCTATTAGACTGTGAATAATATAATAAGTGAGGCCCTAATGTAATTAAGTACAATGGAGAGTCAAGTGAAAGCCTTAAGCCTGCGCTACAATTTCGAGATATCGTGCCAGTTCTAATTTTGTTATTCACGGTAATAGCCATGGTTTAATGAGTGGCCTACAATTGACACTATGGTACCGGAACGTAATAATAAGGCGCAATAATAGTGTAGACATGGCCACTCGATTTTCAACAATCAGTACAGAGAAACAGAGATCTCTCACTTGCTTATTCGATAGTAAGGTGGGGGGAAACATATCTGAATTCATCGACGAATGAAAACTCAGAATAGTGGTTCACCTATTTCAATTTAAAACCTAGACTATTTCCGAATCAAACTCCCCTCGACCATCTCAGTGCAACCTGAGCAATGCATATACTTCTTTGGGATGAATGAATAAAAAAATAGAATTCTTAAAATTTCAACTAAAGTAATGCTAATTCCAAATACCAAGTTTTAAATTTTTAATTTACTATGTTTACTAAAATATTCTATATAAAATACATAGTGCTAACTCCACATGCATTTTTAAAATATGCATTGAAATGATAATACGAGGGTTGCTATTTATACTTTGAGCCTAAAAAAAGACAGTAATTTATTGTTGAAAATGGCTGTTTTGTTTTTAGAAGTATTCTCTATGGCAATCAATACACTTTTGAATGCGCCTAACCAATTCTCGTAGTACTTTTTCCACTCCGATCGAGGTACCTCCAAAACAGTTTTTGAATGCATCAACGGCGTCTTAAGGCGCCGGAAAACGTTGGCCACGCAATTTTTTCTTTATAAACGGGAATAAAAAGAAGTCATTTGGTGCTAAAAAGGGATGTACGGAGGATGACCCATCGATTCGACGATTAAGCCAGTCAAATAGGTAGTTGTTGGCATGATCCTTCGTTGCCGCTTCTTTTTCCGTATTACACCAAGCACTTCTGGCAAACAAATACTCGTGTACCATTCAGAACTCACATTTCTACGTTGCTCTAACGGTAGGGCTGCTACATGTCCAGTTATTCCGAAGAAACAGGCGATCACTTGCTTCGATGTGCTTCGTGTACGAATAACTTTTGTCGTATTTGGCTCGTCTTGGATGATCCATACAGAGGATTGCTGTTTTGCCTCGAACTAATACGCATCAATCCAAGATTCGGCACCGGTGTAGATGTTATACACAGCTTTTGATGCACCTAGATTGCATTTCTTTAGCATTTCTTGCACCAGTTGACACGAGCATTTTTTTGAGCTTTCGTTAAATTATGCGGGATCCAACGCGAACAAATTGTTTTCACAGCTAAATGTAAATGCAATATCTCATTGATTCTCGTCATACTAATCCCCAGGGATGATTCGATCTCACGAAAGGTCATATGGCAATCTCCCTTTACTAGTTTTTGCACAGCATCAATGTTTTCTGGAACAACTGATTTCGGGCGACCTTCACGACTTTCTTCGCTGAGCGGACGGTGGCCATGATGGAATTCGTTATACTAGCGTTTCACAGTGGCAAAGGATGTGACTTTATCGCCAAAATTGGAAGTAAGTTGATCGATACACTCCTGTCTTGATAATCCACGTCGAAAGTCGTAAAAAATCATCGCACGAAAATGTTCGCGAGTTAACTCCATTTAATCGCTGAGACAATAATTTCCTGTGACTGTAAACAACGAAAGTTACGATCAAACGACAAATTTTTCTGAGAGAGTTAGCGTTAAAAGGGTCAAAAGTTCAGATGAAAACGTCAGATGGAGCCTAAAGCACTTAGCGTTGTCAAGGCTAAATATATAAATAGCCACCCTTGATATTGATTTCACAAGGTTTGAAGGAGGGTAAGGTGTTTGCAAAGATTAGGAAAAGTGTGGAAATGCTATCATACTTTTGCACCGTTATCTCGTAAATATTCCGTACCATAATGCTGGCGTAAATAATTACGTATCCCTCCTGCTACCCTTGGTAAGAGAATGAAATCACGACATGAATGGCGATAACGCGCTGAAAAATATCCGCAAAGGCGCCGCAGGGTATCTGTGACGGATAAGGCCTACGATTCTGTGAAAACTTGACGCCTCACGGTCTTTGGTTAGATAGGGCGATCGCTGTTTTTACGATAAAATGCCGCAGCAATGGTCGCCATTTTTCTCGCCTCATATCGATTGAAAAATTCCTTTGGCGACGCCTATGGTTGTTGGTAGATAAGTGATATAATTTCCCCGAGAGGCATATCATTTGATCCTCGGATACTGGTGTTGTTTGAAGATTGCTTTTAATATGGAGCCAATGTAGACGCAACGACATTTCAGAGGAAAGAAATTTTGGAAACGAATTTTACTATTTAAAAATATATCAAAATTGTCTCCTTCAAAGAGTGCATTTAATTCAATTTTTGTAGTGATTTCACATATCGTGTTTGTGTGTAATGAGATATAGTAATAGTAATTTTTTGACAGAACGATATTTTATATAAGTTACATCATTTATGGCGAATGTGAATGTTTCGGTGTAGATTTATTGCTGTATAAATAATAAATATGTTCTACATAGAACATCAAGAACATTGCCCAGCAAAACAATTTCTCATCGCTTAAGATGAAGTTTAATCTTGCCACTTTCAAGTTATATTCTAATCTCAGAGCACACTTATGATCGTATTCGAATATTTTTTAAAATAATTGGTCCATTCTGATGTTCATTACTCAAGCGCAAATGACACAAGTTACCAAACAATCATTTTTTCTCTCCCAACTCAACATCGTAGTCTACAACGAAGTCCTTCTTTATCGCCGTATATTTCCTTCCTCCCTTGATTCTATCTAACATCCCTATCTTATTTCTGCCCCTTCCTCGTTTGCCTAACCTTCTCCCCTCTATTACACCCTTCAACACCCTATTCCCATGCAAAACCCCCTGCATCCATCCTTCCTGTCTCCTTTGAATTCCTCCAAGCAATCCCCTCTTTTCCCCCATAATGAATAGTACTTCCTCTCTTGTTTTCCTTTCTGTCCATTTAATATTCTCAATCCTTCTCCTCATTCACATTTCAAAGGCCTCCATTCTACGCCTATTATAAAGCTTCATATGATAACGTTTCCACGCCGTACATAACTACGCTTCATATCAAAGTTTTAGCGAGTCTTTTCTTAACATCCTTACTCAACGTCCCGGTCATCATCAATCCCTCTTCCTCGTGAAAGCTTCTTTGCCTAGTGAAATTCTTCTCCTTGTTTCCCTACAAATGATAGATACAAATACTTTTTCTTTCCCCGGAAAATCAGGAATCATAATAGTAAGGAGCCAAAGTTACTATAGATGTATTAAAGACATTCAATTTATAAGTCGGGACAAGATTAAAAGTTGCAGAGACATAATTTACATGTATATTCGTTAGTACATGCATATGATAGTTAATAGTATATGGACTTGCATGCGTGTAAGTTATAAAGGTTTTTGCATTAATATATACGCCACTGTGGGTGTAGATTAACCGGTTTTGCATGTAATGTTACTCTCTTATACGGGTAGCGGCCTGAACACCCTCCGCCACACACCCTTGCAGTGGATTGCGGGGCATTATTTAGATATGTAGATATTCACCACTTTGGTCCAAAGCACTTCCGAGATACCAAAACTGTTCCGCCTGCTCTAGTTTTTGCTCTCCTATTTCAACGTGTAACTAGGCCTTTCTCTTTCTGGATAACCAATGTATGTACCATTTTAATTTCCCTCATAAATTATAATATGTTTTGTAAAAATTTTAGAATTTATTGTGCTGTCTTCTCTTTACTATTTCCTGTAATTTTAGAGTGCAATAGATATTGTAGTAATTTGCGAAAATGATTGTCAGTATTATGCGTCGAATAATAAAAAGTTACTACTTATCCTTTGATAGCATGAAATTCATTTGTTTTCAAAAGGCATAATATTTTTAGTGATGTGGTAGTCCATTGATTTAGGGCTCTTGGAAAATTTCTCGAGTTCGATGCTAAGTGACGCATCTGGCCACTTCAGCTGCAACAAAGCTTTGATGTTTTGGGCTTTATTATTATTATTATAAATACACATGTGCTAATAGACATTGTCAGGTGGCACACAAGTCCCAAATAATTGCAAAAGATAATACATAAAACCAGACAAACACAAATCTCTTTAACAAAACAAGTGAATCCTCATCCCATTTACAACCATTAATCAGCAAGAAAAAAAAAGATACATAAAAAAATTAAGCTATAACATATAATACCATACACCACACATAAATCAAATTTTTACATATATACCTTACATCTATTCTTAAAAGTATACACTCTGTTAGGAAAGGGCTCAAATATTTTTGCAGGTAAGGTGTTCCATTCAACAATTGTTCTATTTAGAAAAGAAAATTTTTTTTATTTGTCCTCTGTGCCCGGCGTTTTATCTTAAATTTGTGATCATTTCTGCCTATAAAATTTGGGTTCCCCGCCTCTTTCCTAAGATCTGCCCAAGCTTTCTCCCCCTTCAAAATTCGGAACATTCCACAAAGTCTGCTTACTTTTCTTCTAGTTTCTAGAGGTTCCCAGCCCAGCGTTTCTAGCATGTCAGACACACTCTCCATCCTCCTATGCTTCCCCAGTACATATCGGGCAGCCTTTCTTTGCACCTTTTCCAGTTTTTTAATATGACCTTCTTCATGAGGGTCCCATACAAGAGAAGCGTACTCTAAAATTGGCCTTACTAGGGTCTGATAAGCCTTCTCCTTGGTTGCTCTAACGCTCCCTTTGAGGTTTCTCATTACCCAATGAAGAGTTTTGAAAGCTTTCTTATAGATGCACTCCACATTTAGCCCCCACCCTAAGTCCTTAGTTAAATATACACCTAAGTATTTGACAGTATCACTTCTAGGAATGACATTTTCTGAGAATTTATATGCCCTATTGTTTCCAATTACCTTATTGCTAAAAGTGATTGATTTGCATTTGTTAACATTAATATCCATCCCATTTTTTGTCACCCAATCTGCCATTTTATTAATGTCCCTCTGAAGTTTGTCACGGTCTCTGTCATTTTCGACTTTCCTGTAGATAATACAGTCGTCTGCAAAAAGTCTTAACTGAGAATTAATATTTATTGGGAGATCATTTATATATATTAAAAACAATAGCGGGCCAAGTACGCTTCCTTCTGGGACTCCCGATGTTACCCTTACTTTTTCAGAATACACTTCTCCTAATTTTACCCTTTGTGTTCGACCTTCCATGAAATTTCTGACCCAGGAGATTACTCTTCCATCTGTGTGTAGTGGCAATTGGCCCATCTTAAGCATTAAGAGATCGTGGTCAACTTTGTCAAAGGCTTTTGACAGGTCGACTATTATAGCATCCACCTCTATTCCCGCATCCATAGAGTCGAACATTTCTTGGCAGAACCCTAATAGCTGAGTTTCACAAGAGTGCCCTTTTCTAAAACCGTATTGGCGACTATACAACCAATTCTCACTCTCCCACAGGTCCCAGAGATAATCAGCCATTATCTTTTCTAATAGCTTGCATAATACTGATGTCAAGCTTACCGGTCTATAATTATCAACTAGTGCCTTATCTCCTCCTTTGAAAATTGGCGTAACATATGCCTCCTTCCAAGCATTTGGCAGGGCATTATTGTTTAACGTAACATTGAATAAATGATTTATATAATTGAAACTACACTACCGCCCAATTTAAGCAAGTCAATTGAGATACCATCTGGCCCTTTTGATTTATTTGCCCTCATTTTCATAATTTTTTTATAAATTTCTGCGCTGGTCGTTTTAATACTTTTGGTATTTAATATTTTTTCGCCTCCTTGTTGACTCAGAGATGAATCTACAGGATCCTTTTTATTTACCATAACCTTAAATACACTTGCATACCAATTATTAAACGTATTAGCCTTTTCCTTATCATCAACGATTAGTGTCCCATCCTCTTTTTTTAAAGCTGTTATGTTTTCCCTGTTGTCTTTCCTCCTCCGGAGGTACTTGTAAAATTTATTTCCATTATCTATCCCGATTATTTTCTGTAGAAAACTATCTTTGGCTATTTTCTTTTCTCTATTCAATTCACGAACTAATTTTTGTAAATTATGAGCCATTCCGAGCTCTCGTTCCGTTTTTTGTGAATCACTCTGTTTTTTCTTCAAGGATCTAATTTTGCGGTTGTAGAACTCTGGATCAGTATTTTCTTTAAGAATTTTTTTCGGGACAAATTTATTTAATCCCTCCTCCATTATCCCCTTAAATGTTTTCCAGATTTCTTCTACATTCTGCCCACCACTTACCCATTGCGAATACTTTTCCCTTAAAAAGAGAATCGAGGGAAACCTTTGAATCTTGTTGGAAAACCTCAGGTGAAATAGGGAACGGTGCCCTTCATACCCTACTAAACTGTGAGTTCCACATGCCCTAAGACTTATTTGTAGTTGAAATTTACCCTAAGCCATCAAACCAAGCTTCGGGTTGGCTATTACGGTTTGGTCATGCTGGCAAACCTCAATCTGATGTCGTTACGATTCAGCGCTGGCGCAGTAGCGATCAGCAAACTGTGTTTTAGTATGTCTAAATCTGATTGGCCATTAGTTTTTCCATTGTTTCCATCGCGGTAGCTTTTTTTTTCAAAATGGTTTCCATATCTTGCGAGTTCCGCTCTGATATTATTTTGCTTCGGATACCAACGAAAATGAAGATTATATAGTATATTCGAAGTTCATCGGAGAAGTCGGTATGCTTACGAACAGAAGTCTTCATGAGCGATATACCGGCGTCGGAATGGTAACTATAGACTTGAAAAGGGCAAACCGACGTCTACAATTGATTATGCACGCCCTCGCAATGAATCACGATGAAGTACGGGGATCGTCTTCGTGATATCGGACGGGGGTCGGTTGCTATGTACGCCAGACTTGGCAATAAATGATTACAGGGTTTCCGAAAAAGGGATCGTAAACATTTGGTTCTATGGATTTTTATATCTCATGTCGCAATAGTTTTACGTTCCTTTTTACCTTCGTATCAGTAAGTTGTATGCGATTTTTGTTACTTCTGGGAAAGGTTTAATTTTTGTTCCTCAGTCATATAGTAACTAAGAAGTTATAGAAAGGCTTCCAAAATTCGACTGATTAGAACGACAAATATATAATGCACCTGAGAAGTCAATGCTCTTACTACAGTTGTAGTTCTTGTTCTGGTGTACAATTTCAGTGAAGCAGTAAACAGTTCTTTTTTTCAGAATATTTTTTGAATTTCTAATGAGACGTCTTTTTTCTAGGAAACGAAGAAATTTTTCAAAAAGCCTGGTTTATTTGTTAATAAATTGCCATTTCACGAGAGTTCTAGACAGAACAGAGTACGCAATCGATATTTTTTTACTTATTCACGTATACGTGTCACTGGTTAGGTCTGATTTAGAATATGCTGCAAGTATATAGGATCCTCATAAAGTTGGATTGATTGCAGAATTGGATCGTATGCAGCGTAGAGGAGCTAGATTTGTAAAACATTGTTATGATGAACTTAGTGGCGTATCCAAAATATTAGAGCAGCTAGGCTTGGGAATCACTCACGGAGCGAAGGTTAAATTACAGATTAAATGTCTAACATAAATTAGAAGGACGTCTCTTTAGCAGTGATGTTGAAAATATATTATTACCCCCATCGCGCAACGGTAAGAGAGAGCATGTCAATAAATTTTAGAAATCAATTGTTGAACAGATAGATTTAAGATGCCATTTTTCCACGAACGATAATGAATCAGAATAACGTTGTGCGACCCTGATAAGAGGGAAAGGTGTTTTGGGTCTAGGGTAGTCTGGTGTGTGATCACCCCCTACCATACATCTAAGCGGTGGCCTACGGGGCATCATGCGTGTATGTACCAAGATGAAATTATAATAAGAAATTTATGTTCATGTATGAGAAATTTTAATTTGGGTAATTTTTCCCACGAACGATAAGGAGTTCCAACTGCGCTAGGGAGGGTGGGAAAGTATTTTGGGTCAAAATAGTTGGTTACACACCACATCACCCGCTGCCACACACCTCAGCGGTGAATTTTATAGTACTATGTACAAGTACAGCATTGCAGTATTGGGTCATTTTCCCTATTCTTCAAGTCTATTTAAACTGGAGAAATGGCCAATGAGAATTGTTACTGGCGTAAATAAAACACATGGCTGTAATCCACCCTTTAAAAGATTTAAATTTGTATAACTGGCTTGTATTTTTTATAATATTTTACGCGTAAAACAAAATGTTAGCTTGAATCTTAATATTGACGTTTATACATGGTTATGACACCCAGAAAACGCAATAAAATAATTCCTCATAACTTGAAAATGTACTCCCAATGTTCAAGTTGCGCCGAATTTAAATTGTTTTGCCATTTTCCTGCACAAATAAAAAAATAATATACCTTTAAGTAGAGCTATGGAATTAAACCAATGTAAATTGCTTTCATACGTTTCTTGAGAATTGTTAAAGGCTCGATTTCATGTGACTAGTGTAAACTATAATACTGTTCTGACGTATCCTACACTTGGTGTACCAATGTATGAGGGATGAGTGATGTATAATCACTATCTCAAAGTGTTCAAGGAAATCTAACTTTGCATCTCTCTTGTGAAAGTGAAGTGACTCCGGAATAAAGTCACTGAATTGGTTTTTCCTCCGTAAAATTTTCCACAAATTTGTAACTAATAAATTAACTGTCTTATGGATTCGCGTGTGCAGACGATAGAGCACCTATTGCACGAAATGTGAATGACCTAAAAGAAATGTTTAACATTTTAAAAAACACTGGTAAAGAAGTGAGGCTGGAGGTTAGTGAAAAGAAGACAAAATACTTGAGAATGTCAGCTTCTGAGAACAAGCGGGACCTTCAAAACATAATAATTGGGAATTATGAGTATGAGGGTGTCAAGGAGTTTACCTATCTAAAAGTCAGACTTAACAATGAAAGTAAGATATCCACGGAGATCAAGCAAACGGTAATGGAAGGTAACAAGGCATATTTGCAAATGTGACACTCCTCAAATCAATGTTACTATCAAGGAATACAAAACTGAAGATCAATAAAATGCTTATTAGACCCGTTGTAACTTATGGAGCTGATCGATGGACATTAACAAGCCAGGATGAAGAAAACTTTGGTAAATTTGAAAGAAAAATCATAAGGAGAATCTATGGTCCAATTAGAGGAGGGGACAGATGGAGAATTAGAATGAACATGGAGATAAATGAACTACTAGAAGGGAAGGACATAGTTAGAGTGGCCAAGTCACTGCGGCTGGCATGGTTGGGCCATGAAAAAGGATGGAAAAAGACAGAATGCCAAAACTGATGCTTAACAGCGAGATGGAAGGGGTCAGAAGAAGAGTTAGTCCAAGGAAGAGATGGCTACAGGATGTGGAGGATGATTTGAAGGCATTCGGAGTTACAAGATACAAGGAAAAAGCAAGAAGAGAAACTGAATGGAAGAATATATCATAGAGGAAGAAGCCAAGGCCAACACCAAGCTGTAGAGCTACAAATGATGATGAAATTAACTGTCTGGCGTAGACATTTTTTCTGTTTCTCCAAGACTCGGGTATCCGGCAAGGGACAATCTAGTCTGCGCATTGGGAGGTACGTGTATATTTGGAGATAGGACAACTTCAATTCTCAACACACGATTCTATTTAGAAGTTTGAAACTTATCTTTGAATATTTGTACCCCTAGCTGCTGCTAAAATAACTCTGAAGAATATAGTACACCATAGCTTCAGCGGGTATAAAATTTTTTTTTGAAAACAGAGCAACAACGGTGTACGTGGAACTTAAATGAAAAATTCATCCAATAGGAAAAATACGAGATGAGATGCGTAGATGAGATCGTATTTAGGACTGCTGTCTTTACTCCTGGGTGTGAAGTTTACAATTTGTATGTTTACAATTTATATTTACATGTGGATGCATATTTTTGCATTGTTGATTGAGGTTTTTTCTTTAAATCGTCAGTAACAATATTTTCAAATCGTTTAAAAATACTCGACAAAAAAAGTAAAGTACTCCCCTTTCGCTCATTAAATCCATGTAAACAACAGTCAAATGAGTCTTGGCAACGTAAACAGAAATTAAAAAGCGTAATTAAAAGAGGAGGGTAAACGGATGCGAACTTTTTTGTTTACAGAGTCGGACGGTCGATTTAATAAAATAGTAGAACCTAAAAAGTCCAGAAACTTCCCTGAAAGAAATGATGGTCCGACAAAATTCATTTGAAAAATTGAGAAACTCGAAACTTAGATTCTCACTTTGGAGTTTAATATTAAATCGAAAACCAAGGATTTTCTATGCTCAAATGTGCCAGAAAAATATCACTTTGACTGGAGAAGAAAGAGAAGAACTTTGAGCATCTGTCTTAAGCAGGAGCTCTCGTGGCAAAATATACATTACATCCGCACGTCTTCTCGCGTCGATCTGTCTGTTACAAGGTTTCAATTAATAATCTCTCTTACCTTGTTTACAACTTCAGCCTCTTTTCTTCATTACTCTTCCCCTACAAGGCAAAACAAGCCATTGCACGTGGCGTTCGTGCCTTGGAGATGGTCTTAGACAACCTCGAATGGAACCTGTTACTCAAGAAACTACGTAGAAGCGCTTTGAGTGGACTACTAAGACAGGAGAATAATCCATCAACTATGTTATAAGAATCAGGTAACAACCATGTGTACATAAAAAATTCAAGAAGAAACTAAAAGCCTAAATAAACGAACGAGAGCGAAGTTGCAACAATTTGCCAGCTTCATTCCCCGAAAACCTAGATGGGGCGATAAAAAACAATAAAGGCGCATCAATGTCGAAGAAATGAACATGCCACGGTTTGTAGACGACATTGCAGTCGGAGCAGAAACGAGAGATGACCTTAAAGCAACTCTTTGGACAGAGTGATCCAGGAGTATGCTATACGTAAGCATCAACAAGCAGAAAACTAAAATCCTCTTTTGTTGGAAGAGAAACGCTAAAGACAGTTATCACAATTCGTTGTACGAAACTTAAGCAAATGAAATCCTTAATTTATCTGGGCAACAGTATAACTCGGGTTGGAAGAATTACGACAGGCATTAAGCGGAGAATAACTGAAGCTATTAAGGCGTTCATGAAGAAGAGGCAACCTCAGGTGTTCTTTGAACACCTGAGGATGCAAACGAGGAAGCAGTTCTTCAAAAAGTTCGTTTGAAGCATGGCACTCCGCGAACTATAAACTTTAAATAAGGGAACCAGGGAAGAATATAGGCCTTTGAAACATGGTGGTGTGGAAAGAGAATGCTGTACAATAAATAGAAAGACAATGTGAGATATGAATAAAACCATGGAAGAGCAGAAGATGAAAGGACCACATGGAGAGAACTTTACGACAAAGGCAAGAACAAGAGATGGATTGGACGCACTTTGAGGCACACCGGATTAGTTATTAACATAGTAAAAGGGACATTTGTAGGAGAGACCCCTTAAAGGAAAACCAAGAGACAAGTATATAAGAGATAAATTAAGACGAAGTAAAACAAAGGAACCATCATGAGATAAGGGAATTAACACTGGAACGAGACAAATGGAGAGCTGCAATAAATCAAACTTTATTTTTCACATTCCAATCCTTCTTCTCAAACAATATTACAAATAAGTCCGTCTTACATTTTGCCTTAAATACACTCTCGGTATCATTGAACGAGTGGCGGGGAAACAAAATGCGATAGTTAGATAGAGGTGCCATTTCGCTTAAATTAGGCGCCATCTTAAATATGCCGCAAGTTTTTCGGATCCTCGGGAGAAATCATTGATAAAGGAAGTAAAGAGAAAAAATATTTTTCAAAAACTGTTACCATGAGAAAACGAGGCTGACCTGACGTGGTAATTCACTCACCCCATGATAGCTGCTCTGCTGTCCTTCTTAGTACAACCTATTTTTATACTTGTATCTTGGCCTTCAAATACGGTGTGTTCCCTTGAATTTTGCCTTCTATTATACGATATTTCTATCTAAGCCGTTGTACCTCAAGGTATATTCAGACCCTCTTGTGCTTGTCTTTGATGTTGTTCTTTCCTCAATTTGTATGTCCATTTAATATTCAGCATTCTCCTCTTCAGTATCATGTTTCATAGGTTTCTATTCTTCGCTGATGCACTTGTCTAATGTTGTACGTCACTAATCCGTGGAGTGATATGTTCAACACGAACGTTTGGACGAACTGACCCTTCCCTTTTCAACCTCAATTGCTCTTTGATCATAGTAGTTACCTCTTGTTCATGGACGCCTTTTTAGCTTGACCTATTCTTCCCTTTATTTCCGTCGAAATCATTCCATCCCAAGCCATACTGTTGCCCAGATAGATGAAGGACTTCACTTACTCAAGTTTCGCACCTCATATTGTGATATCCGCCTTCAGTTTCTTTCTACCCACACACAAGAATTTTAGTCATATTCTTGTTGGTGCTCACTTCATATTCTTGAAGCACATTTCCATGCCTTTTAACAGTTGCTTGAAGGTCCTCTCTCGTTTCTGCTACTGCTGCGATGCCATATGCAAACCGGGGAATGTTTATTTCTTCGTCATTCACCTTCGCTCCATTTATACCAAATGTTTGTGCTCTTTTCATTTCATCTTCTGGAAATACGTCGAAAAGCGGTGGCGAGAGGTTGTTGCATCCTCGTCTAACTCCTTTCTTCATTTTGGCTCCTATTTTCCTCCTGTTTTTCATGTGCATGATTGTTACATTATTTTCTTAGAGAGGTGATGGATTATTCTTTTAGCCTTGTAGTCGACTCCAAGCTCTTTCTTGAACATCTTGTTCCATTCGGTGTTGTCGAAGTGCCTCTCAAACGCCACGATCACCACATGCATTTTCCGATTTCTACCAAATTGCTCATTTATTTCCTATTGTAAAATCTTGAACATTACACGTTTATTTTTTTGGCAAAAAAACTTGACATGTTATATGATAATTTATCCGCATAAAGGGCACACTGAAAATAGTTTTATGTTGGTACCAATTCGAGACAATGGCCGAGAAAACGTAAAGCCTTTAAACTACCAAAATTGTTATTCCAATCTAATTTATGGATAGGATGCTGTTTGTCAACTTTCTTAATTGATCATTTTCAATTTGAGAAATGTACAAAAAGGTTTTGATAAATGTTTTCCCACTTGTTAAAATACTTTTGTTTGATTAACTCATTAGTTAATTCTGTTTTGACTAATATGCGATTAATCTTATCTAGGTTTCAATTTAAGCTGAATAAAAAAATTATTGTATCCAAAATGGCTCAAGTTAGCTATATTTTACCACATCGAACTCCTGTTCCTGCCGCTTTTTTTATCGCTCCTCAAATCCACCGTCTCCATCCATTCGACGGCAATATTTATTTTTTTATTCCGAGGCGAAGCAAGAGGACAAACATGCCTTGTGTGTGTGCGTGTGTGTGTGTGTGTATGGGCGGAAGGAGAATCCGACACGCATCACAAATCCGCCCCTTTCAGTCCGAAGTTCAGAGGCGGCGGGTCAGCCGAGGCGGAGTGTTTTAGCGGAAGTGACGCGAGGCCACGTGGTTATGAATTTTCATGCGTTCGCGCGGGAAGCTGCGTATTTCCTTTCAAAACTACAACTAGAGGGTGTTCTGTTTGCAGAGGACGAATCGGACGAGAAACTCCTCCGCCGTCGCTCGCGGGGCGCGAGTTTTTTGGTTTTCGCGATATAGGCGTCCGTGTGAGTTGCCGAGGGCGACAGGATAAACAAGATGCTAGAACGGTTTTCGCTTCCCGTCCAAATACCTTGGATACACCACAGCACTCATACTGCGACGAACTGGAGTGATTCAGATTCGTGGTTCGGCGCCTGCGCGGTAATTGGCTATGTGCTTCGTTTCAACCACTCCGTTTCTCTTCCTCATTCCAGCAATGGCATAATGTAAGCGCGACGAGTCAAGATTTGGACTTCGATTCGTATAAATTTGGAAGAAACCTGAAATAAAATCATTACGAAATGGTGGCATAATGTTTGGGAAAAAACTGCCATCAATTTAGCTGCTCAAGTTAAATGTATATTTGTGTATCTTGACCGTTCGTATTGACTCCTTTGATTCTTGATTTCAGCTCCCTTTGTTCTATTGTGCCGTCCAAATGTTATACTGCTCTCGTGAGTGCTTCTACATCATCGATAAATAAATACATAAATATATATTTTAAGTAATATTCCGGTTAAGGTAGGTTTTTGGATGGACACAACTACCAAATAAATATTTATTACTCCTAACAAAACACACAATCCAGTATGCTACTCTACATCAGGTCCCTCTTCATATCTGAGTACTTACGTACTTCCTCCCCTCATCCCGTCCAACATCCCTTTCCTCGTTTTCCTAACATTCTCTCCTCTATTACAGTCTTCCGCACTCCACCGCCGATCAAAATGCTTTTCATCGATTTTTCCTGTCTCCTCATGATTTTTCCCATCAATCCCTCTCCTCACCCACCATACCGAGCCCTTCCTTGTTTGTTTTCCTCTCGGTCCATTTTACCTTCTTTATTCTCAACCATACCCACATTTCAAAAGCATCCAACCTACTCCTATCCTCCTGTTTCAGTGGCCATGTTTCCGCGACGTACATAACTACGCTCCATAAAAACCTTTGACGAAACTTTTCTTAACGTACGTATTTACTCAATGTACCTGGCATCCTTGTGAAAGCCTCTTCAAAAAATGACTTATTGTGACATGAGGTCTAAGCTAGAGTATGACCTTTCATTGTAATATTGTTAAGCACTTAGTAATGTCAGTTAGGGCTTAGAATTGAAGCTATGTGCATCGAAAACCTGCCCTATCCCGCTAGACTGCCGCTAATAATAATTTTACTTAATCGAAATTTACACTATACGTTCAGGCTTTGCTTCGTGGAATTGTCAAATGTCCATATTAAATGTGTTTGTAATTTTCCATATACTTCAGATTTTATTTCGACCGCAAGGGTTGCCAACCTAAGTCACCATATGTTCACTTATGAGGAATTGAATTGCTGAAAGAAAGTTTGTTGTGTCCGGCATAACTTAATGGAATTTACATAACATATTGAAATTAAATGAAATTATTGACTTTGTAATTCCACACACTTAATGTAGAACCACGACTCAGATTTCGAGGTTGACAGCCATCATCAGTTCTGATGACGACGTTCAACCAAGTTCAACCGTACAACCTAGGCCCGACGATGACGTTCAATGTCGAAACCTGGGTCAATGTTTTTAAATAAAGTGTGTGGAATTACAAAGTCAATAACTTCATTTTATTTCAAACTTAAAGGAAGGGTTAAAGTTTACCCTCCACCCCAAAAAAAGTAGAATTTAGCCGCCGGTTGTGAGGTTGCCCTGCGGAACGAATCTCTGGCCATCAAACAACAAGTCACCGAAATCACCATGACTTCGATGAATATAGCAGTGCCAGTAACGTCCCATTCACCCAGCCTCCCGCAGCACACGCCCACCCTCCGACATCTGAGGAACGCCATTAAGAAGGAAGACCTCACCATCCAGAAAGCGGATAAAGAAGTGTCGTAGTTCAAGAAAACTTCGAAAAATATCTTCGACCTGAAGACGCAGGCAGGATGGCCAGCGAAACTGTCGTCACCCGAAGACAACCGACGCGGATGGAGAACCCGGAAATGCAGAGACAAGTAGTGTCGTAGTGGTAGACAAACGTGTATGTGTGTGTGTAAAAAATTGCCTGTGTTCCACAAAAAAACAATGCAATCACCTTTGTTTCAAAAGAGAAAAACATGATTTTAAAAATCTGGGGGTAATTACGAACTCATTTGATATGGACACTTATTCGAGAATTTTTTTTGGAAACTAACAAGGAAAGCTTGAATGCGGTGATCAGGAAGTAACGTAAATATAATTTCGACCATTATATTTTTGATGAGTGGATCATACCATCTTCTTTGATGACTCAAGAGGATGGTGACGATTTTGTCATTTTTATACCCTGGAAATGATATTCAACAATATGAAATTATTTTCACATTAAATTACATTTAAATTGCATTACACTGAAAATATCCCCAGGAAAACCTCTAAATATTGGGTAATTTTTTAATAATTGGTATAAGTACATCCTGAAAAAAACAGCATTGAATGGTTGGAAGGATTTAGGCTATTGATAAGGTTCTCCACGTGGTCATAGTTGCAGTACTTTCGTAGCTGGCAGTGTATTTGTGGCAGTAAACTGGCGAGCTTAAAATTAATCATGCCGGTTTTATTGCAGAAATTGAATCCGCTTCACGTACTCTTCCTAAATCTGACAGTCCATTTACTTTGTTTGTGATTGTATGCGTGAATAGAAAATGGCGTTCCTAAAACACACTATCTTGTCTGTCTGGGATACTATACCAGTTGATATTATTACCATGGAACCAACTGGGAGAAACTGTAACCAAATCAATTCATTTATGAAAGTTTATTTAAGAGAAACATCCCTAACGTCATCACGGAAACGAATAAAACAAAATTTCTAAGTAAAAATATAGATTATAGGCAAATAAATTATTATTATAGATCAGCTGCTTAACATTAATTTGGAATATCAGAAATAGTCATGTTTGATTTGGAACCTATTTCAGGAAGACAGGATGTGTTAGGATCGGGCGGAAACGTTGCGATATTCAAGGTTTATTTTGCTAGGATAATTTTTCTCGCTCTATAGATAGCCTTGGCACGCGGGTTGTGTTTGCTAATGTGTATTATTACGCGGCCAAGAGAGAAAATTTGCTACTGTTAAGTGAGGTATATTTGACGTAAGTATTGGTAATATTAACCTTTTTATACGGAGAAAATGGGGATGGGGATGGTGCGGAGACTAACGTACAGTCTTCCCACCGAGTTGACCCGGGTTCAAATCCCGGAGGCAACAATTATTTTATGCACTTATGGAGAACATTTTGAGTGAGTTCGCCGTCCTTCGGATGGGACGTTAAGCTGCGGACCCCTTGGCACCTTTCGACAAGAGTAGGCTAATCCCGACGCCGGGTTTCTCTCCACCATTCATCCTTTCCCAACCATGCCTAATGTCTCCAATGACCTTAGCTGTCGGTCAACTCCCATAAAAACTACAACAAAGGAGAAAAATTTGATTTTTTTCAATTTAGCCAATTTGTTTATGAGTCTACGTTCACTATTGAACAACACGAGTCGTTAATAAGGCCTTGAAATTTTATTAAATATTATATTCATCGCATGAAAAAATCATTGTTAGAAAATTATTATTCAAACAGTAGTTTCAGCATTCTCAGTCAAGAAGTCGATTCTTAAACACTGAGAAGATATTATTCACGTAATTGTCCAAGCAACTGGTGCAAACCGTAGAACTCAAATACTAAGAAATAGCAAACGATTCTTTTTATTAGCCAGATCCTAGATACGACCGCCATGTTCTGATGTTCCCGTTCGTATCGTCACTGCAAAACTTCAGTTGGTAGGCATCAGAACATGCGGTAGATTTCACGGCATGAAACGTCACCGCTCCAACGTCATAGTTACGTCACTGTACAGCCAGTCGATTTCGGAAAGAAATCGCAATATTGCCGATGAATTTCGAAACGAACCCAATGGTAAACAATTGCTGTGATGTTTCAAACGGTACGTCCAGCGATGTTTATTTCTCCCCATAGATGGGGACACATTCCGGATTTCCTTGCGCATATTTGCTTCCGCGAAACATATCTGTTAATTGCGCTCAACCACTGGTAACCGTTTAAAAGTGTGCGTGTGTGAGTAATTCAACCAATAGCAAAATGAGCGAATGAGGCGGACAGAGAGGAGAATTTCGAAGGTTTACGAGGCAAAGTTAAACTAGCTCTCCCGTCGAGTGGGGAAATTCCTCCGCCTTCTGTGGAATAAACCCTGAAACCACACGAGTTTGCGAGGTTAACCGCAGACTGACCGCATGTCCGAGCGGGTGTTGTTGGCGCATGGGAACTCCAGCCCACCGGGGGTGGCGGCCAATGCGTTTCGGAGAACTGGGCACCCCTCTGCCCCCCCCCTCAACCCCCTTACCATCACTCACACATATATCCCTTCTCCCCCCCCCAACCAACCTCATTCCACCCCTCCCCCTCCACCATCTACGTACATTAATGGCGGATTGCGCTCTTTTGTTCTAAGCCTCGCTGTTCCTTAAGGGGTTGCTCGTCCAGGAAGATTTAATCGGAGGGGAGGAGGCAAAAAATAAATTCAGAGAATTTGTTTTTTTAAAGAATAATCCTCGCGGAATGAGTCCATGTAGATCTCTTTTTTGCCTAGTTTTCTCTCACTTGTTTTGTACCGTATAAGGGTAAAATGGAAGAAGGGACCTTATGGTCTCAATTTCGCCCGAATAAAGGCGTTTATCAATCTATTGATAATAGGCGAATTGAATCCCAGATTATCGACAGAAAAGTGTGCAAAAAAAAGGCGAAAATAGTATAACTCTTGGACATCTTGTGGCCCGGCCATCTTGGTATTTCCAAATTCGAATCGAAATTTTTCACACTTTATGGTGCGCGGAGGGAATCTTTCCTGGGTGTTCATGGGTGCAGCGAACAGACATTCAATCATGAGCAATTTCCACGGAATGTGGATTAAATCGTTTTTAATGTTTCAGTAAAGAGTGAATAAATTTGTTTATTAAGAGCCGAAATGTCCATATTCCCAAAACATTTTCAACTGACATTTTTATACAAATTATTTACAGTTTTTTTTGTTAAAAAGTGGGTTTTCTTCCTGGACGACGTTCATTATTAATCGGATTAAACAAACTTCGTGCTTTTCCATTATAATTTAATATTTCCCAAATAATATTTTTTCCCAAAGTCACAACAGACTCCATTATCAAAAGTTCGAGAGTCAAAACTTGATAATGGCGTTCGGAACCTAATGTTTGGTAAATATGAAATTCTTGTGTGGAAAGTGCAAAGCAAAGTTGTTTAATTCAGTAAAAAAATGAGACATTTTAACTTACAAAAGTTAATTAGCATTTATTGGTGCGTATTACAGATTGGAAACTGAGTGAAAACCTTTGTTTTTTGAGCTTTGCTTTATAATTAAACTTTAATTTGGAAGCATTCACGAATTAAATTCCACCATGCGAAGAAGGGGTACTTCGGTCGCCAAGCATTGAAATGTTACAAACGCAAAAAAAAATGAAATGGTTGCTTTGAGGGGAACAAAGAAATGCCTCCGAAATGCGCTAATTGTAATAATAATACCGGAATTAAAAAGTTGCTAAATAGCAGATGAAAACGACTTTCGAATTTGCCTGCTCGCAGAAGACAACTAACCGTTTCGAGTCATGGTATTTCAGTTGATATAATGCAGAAAATGGACGAACGAAAATAAAAATCAAATGTGGCTTTTTCCAAGGCAAAATAAACGTTAGATAAGACTCGTTGAAGTTAATAATTCAGACAGGTAAACGCTTGCAGCATAATTTAAATAAAACAAAGACGAAATGAATTACTAATTATAGTAGTCTCACCATAGCAACGGCTCTTCCCTTACGTATTCCTCCGATTGCATCTTCATGTCTGCATTTTTATTTTCTTTGACGTCTGTCATTAATTTTTCCAGGTACTATTCGGTAGGAATTTTTTATAATGTCCCTTTTCTACACTGGAAGAGCTCATTGATTCCCCTAAGTGGGATATCTTTCGAAAGCGCCATTCATAGGTTTGTAGGAACACGTATCTCCCTTTCGTAAAAACCTGTTTTAATTGAATTACCTACACCTACATAGTTCCCCAAAATCCGCCGCAAAGGAGGGCGTGTGGCGAAGGATGTTAAGTTACCACCCGTAAAATAGAAAACAACACACGCAAAACTAACAAATTCATGCCAATCTACACCCACAGAGGCGTATATATTCATGCAAAAAATGCAAACTAACACACACATGCACCCACGAATATGCCTTATGTCTACGCGGCGTTTAATCTTGCCCTAACTTGTAAATTACATGTTTTTGCTATTCCTATAATGACTTTGATTTTTTACTATTATTGATTCCTGATTGTAGTCGTATTAAATTCCAAGAAATCGCGGGACAGTAACTTTTTGATGGAGTCATCCGCTAAAATGCGAATTACAATGGAACAATTTCAGGGGGTAAAAATCATTCGCCTTGACCGGGATTCAAACCAGCCCTCGGTTGGACATCGAGGGATCCGGGTTCGAATCTCGGTCCAGGCGAATGATTTTTACACCCTGAAATTGTTGCATTGTAGTATTGGTAGTTTTTTGGGGAGGAGAAAGATAAGGTAATTTGCACCATTACGGATGGATGGGAAAGGAGGAAGGATGGAGAGGGAAACCCAGCGTCGGCATTAGCCTGCTCTTAAGGAAATGTGCCAAAAGGGCCGTCCCATTCGACGGACGGCGTACTCAGTCAAAGTGCTCTCCACGAAGTACCTCAAGTAGGGATCGGGATACCACTGAAAAATATCTGCAGTCTCCATGATTCAAACCCGGGCCCTTTCGGTGGGAAATAAGTACGTTAGCCATCGTACCATTACGTTGCCCGATTCCTGAATGTACGGGGAAAGAGCGAATATTTGTGCCTATTTGTACTGGAATACATCTCCCCTATCTCATTTTTGTGGTGTGACCTACCTAAATTATTTGGGATATAAAATTAAATTTGTCTAAGAAACCCTAGACATTTTGTGATAGTGCAATAGTAATTGTTGAACAAATTACGTTGTAGAATGTGTTCATGGCAATGCATAAACTCTTAATTAGAGGGTTTTTCAAGTAACAGTATTTTTTAAGTAACTTGGATTATTATGCAAGTTGCACTAGATATTATTGGAACATAACATTTAAACTATGATTAAAATTTCTTTTTAACCATTATTCTTTCGGAAGACTATGCATTAACGAAAATTTACGTGAATTAAAGTACAATTACTGCCATGGAGGCCGGCTAATGCATACATTTTTCATCAAGTTCCTGTTTTTATTCCTGGACAACGCAATCCTTTCCTACTACGTGGGTTAGCTAAGGTTAATGTGAAAGCGCAATTCGTAGGCTATTCTGGTAACCTATTTTCCTTTCGTGCAGATTGCTTTTTATTTTTAAGACATCTAATTATAATTATAATTCTTTCAAAGAAGACAAAGTGACATATTTTTAATGATAGAATTTACGTGCAAATAAATTTTAAAACAAAGTCGTTTTAGTTTTAAAATTACAATCTTTTTTCCAAATATATTGTACTTATAAAGAAATATTTTTTTAAATATTAAAAGCAACATTTATCTAGCAATCGCTAAAAAACTTGCAACACCTTCGGTATTCTTGGAAAAACTGACGTTATACATAAATACATACAAACTGACATATATAGATATCGATGATATAGAAACTAATAACAAGAGAAATATAACATTTGGACGGCAAAAACAGAACACAGATAAAATAGACACTTAAAAAGGCCGAAATCTTAAACAATCTACAATGTGAGTGTCCTTTTAAGTGTCTATTTTATTTGTGTTCTATTGTGCCGTCCAAATGTTATATCCATATGTATAAATATATATATATATATATATATATATATATATATATATATATATATATATATGTACACATGTACACATATATATACATTTACACACACCCACATATATATATATATGTATATATATATATGTATATATATATATGTATATATATATATATGTATATATATATATATGTATATATATATATAACCTAATTGTTAACATTCTACTCACTTTGATCGACTCCCAACCAGGCTATCAACCCCATCGAATATCGACTAACGACTATCGAATACCAGACGACATTCGAGAAAGATTTCTAATTGTCATAGCAGGCATAACAGGGAATATTGCTATTTTATGAGAAAGAACAGATGAAATGAAGTTTCTTTCTCTTAACTGAATAAAAAACTATGTAAGATGAAGACATAAATAAAATCTACGTAAATTAGCGTGGGATACCAATCGAACAGCATATCAACGACATTCTACAACAACATTTACTTTCATCTCCCATAGTGATTTTTTTCAGGCGCAGGCAAACAGGGCACCCTTCACCAGGGCCGCACGCGAAATATTTGGGGCGCATCGCGAAGGCGGGGAGGCGGTGGGGGCTGTCGCACCCTCGCGTCCATCGCCGCCAACGGAAAGAGGGGGGGGGGGCTGGGCAATCGATTGGGACCTTGGGAGCGGGGGTGGATGAGTGGGAGAGGGGGGAAGGAATCATTCAATTTCGTAGTTTTTGCACTAGAGGAAGAGAGAGGGGTGAGAGGGAGGGAGAGGCACGGTCGAATCGATAGCGGCGAACGTTTCTCCCTTTCTCCTCTCCCAGCGACCTATTACTAGGGGACCGCCAACTTCGTCTTGGGTGGCAGACCAGATACTACCACACTTGGAACACACTGATAGATTTTCGGAATTAAAGTGTGAAAAATTCTTGTTTTTTGCTTAATTGGTTGCCACGGTGGCGCGAACACCACATTCATCATTAAAATAATTGAATATATACGCACATATGTATTTTTTATGTACATTTATATGTGTTTTATATATATATATATATATATATATATATATATATATATATATATATATATATATATATATAGCAATAGTGCACGAGTCGCCCACGTCCGGCCAGCGATCAAAAACATCTGGCGGCTGCATCACGACAATGCGCCGTCTCACACCGCGCTTGTCGTGTCGGACTTCTTGGCCAAGCACGGCGTGGCAACGCTGCCGCACCCGCCCTACAGCCCGGACTTGGCACCACCGGACTTCTTTCTGTTCCCGAAGATAAAGAGGAGTTTGAAAGGAACGCGATACGGGACTTTGGACGCCGTCAAAGAGGCCGTGACGACGTGTCTTCGAGAGGTTCCCGATGATGCCTTCGCGGGAGCGTTCCAGGAATGGGAACGCCGCTGGAACAAATGTATCGACTCACAAGGGTCCTATTTTGAGGAATATTAGCTTAAGATATGTAAAAGTGTGATAAATTTTTTTTCCTGAGCTCAGTACACTTATTTTCCGGACGAACCCTGTATAACATTAATACATGTGGCACAATATCTTAAGAATAACATATAGTAACAGAATGCATTTGTTTCCCAGTTAATTCATAACTATGACACAATATACATATACAACATGCCTACATACAATGTATACAATAATATGCATACACATACCATATACATGAAAACAGTACTCGAAAAACAATATTCCTGGTTATATTTACAAACGTCAATACAAAGTATGATGCTCCAGCGAAGGAAAAAGGAAGGACCTCGAAGTATGTTTACAACTCTAAATTCACTGGTTGGTTTGCTGGGAAATTAGTGATTTATGAAGTGCGCACTTGAATGATTGGAGAGATGGTGCATTAGTTATATCGGATGATAGCTCATTCCACTGACGACATGCTGTGACTGCAATTCTACATCTATATCAGTACCCTCCGAGTCACCAAAAAGGTGTGTGGAAGGGGCAATTGACTGGTTGTATGTAGTTTTTCTGTGATGAGGGAAAACGAGTTTATTATAAATACCTCTGGTATTTAGTTTTTGTATTCTATCAAGGATATTGAAGTCATTGGTAAAATACTGAGGGGTTTTATAATTTAGTATTCGATATAGTAAGGACAGCATGTGGAGTTTCATGCGAGATTCCAGAAATAGCCAGTTTTGTTTGTTAAAATATTCCGTAATGTTATCAGTAGTTATCAAATTGTAAATGAAGCGTAGGCATGAGTTAAAATACCCTTTGTTGTTTTACCCACAGCTCGTTTGAAAAGTCTTGTGACACTACGAATGTCACCACAATCAAAGTGAGGAATTATGAGAGAAGAAACTATCTGATTTTATAATGTGATTGTCATTACATTCCGATATTATTTGAAGGAAGTATTGGGATTTATTACAGTTCTGCAAGTTTTCGAAACTCGTGAAGACCATGAAAGGTTTTCATCTCTAAGGAACCCTACAACATGTGACAACATGCTTAAATGGAATAAGTGTGCCTTGAAGATACAAATTGAGTGGTTGAATTACAACGAGGGATTTTAGCAGTTTAGAGTATTCAATCATTATGGCTTATTTCATCCAATTAAGGCTAATAAAATTTTTCATTCTCCTTCTTGTTATTATTATTATTATAATAAATACACATGTCCCTCCCCGGACTACAACCTTGACGTGGTGGAAGGGCTTGTGCGTTCCGATGACCCCTAGAGCTGTACTGGCGGGAGTAATAAAAATTGCTCCTGGTAGGGTCACCCATGCCAGATAGGTCGAAGGTTAGGAGCCAGACGAAAGGTAGTCCACGCAGCGTCTGTTCCTCAGTGAGGCGGCTGCAATGGCGTCTGACCCCAGTGGGGCGGCCAGTAAGTGATGGTGTCACGTTAAAAACACTATTGAGGAAGGCAACGGGAAACCACCTCAATTATCATTCCCTAGAAAAATATGATGGACAATAGAGATATTTTGAGTCCTGGCAACCACGGGGCTCGGCCCAATCGGCCGTGTGTCGTGCCCGGCAGCGGGGGAGGCAAGGCTTCCGCGGTCGTCATCCCACGAAACCCTTGCAAGGGAAAACCAGCAGCAGCAGGACAGAAGACGCAGGAGAAGAAGACCAAATTAGTTAGAATAGGAACGTGGAATGTTAGGACAATGATGAGGACGGGGAAATTGGAGAATGTTAAGCGAGAGATGGAAAGGGGAAATATAGATATTTTAGGTCTATGCGAGGTGAGATGGAAAGATAGCGGGGATTACTGGAGTGATAAGTATAGAATAATATACAGCGGTGGGGACGAGAGCCAACGAGGGGTCGCCATAGTATTAAATGAAGAGGTAGGAAGAAGCGTAGTCAACATAGAGCAGGTAACGGATAGAATACTACTAGTGGAGATAAAAGCAGAACCGACGAACTTAGTTATTATCCAGGTATACATGCCACCGAGCAACCATAAGGAAGAAGAGGTCGATAGGATATACGATCAGTTAGAGGACATGATTGCATGTGTTCCTGCAGGGAAACATTTGATAGTGATGGGGGATTGGAATGCGACAGTAGGCGAAGGAAGAGATGGTGATGAGGTGGGGGACTACGGTTTAGGCACGAGGAATGACCGCGGGGAGAAAGCAGTTGAGTTCTGCAGGAGACAGGGGTTAGTTATCACCAACACTTGGTTCAGACACCACAAAAGACGCAGGTATACATGGAAAATGCCAGGTGACTCGGGAAGATATCAGCTAGATTATATCCTGGTTAGACACAGGTTTAGGAACAGTGTGATAAATTCCCACAGCTTCCCGGGAGCGGATGCGGACTCAGACCACAATTTAGTTGTTATGAAATGTAGCGTACGTTTTAAAAAGATAAGGCAGGGGCGGCGAGTTAGAAAATGGAATGTAGAAGCATTAAATGGGTTGAAAAGAAAGGAATACAAACAGGCGGTAGAGAAAATCATGGAGGACGGTAAAGAGCTAAGTACTATTGAAGAAAAATGGGAATGTATCAAAAAAGGGTTGTCTAAAGCGGCAAAAGACACTATTGGAACCGTTAACGCTAAAAGGACTCCTAAACCATGGATCACGGATGAGATGATTACAAAAATGGATGAGCGGCGAAAATGGAAGAATATAAATACAGAATTAGGCAAAATGAAGTACAAAGAATTGAACAATAAATTGAGGCGGGCAACAAATAAAGCAAAGGAAGCATGGTGGAAGACGCAGTGCGAGAATATGGAAAGTCTGCAGAGGAAGGGGGAAATCGGTGCGCTTTACGGCATAGTTAAATCTTTATCGGGAAGTAAGAAAGGGAGATCAACGATAGCAGTTAGAGATAAGGCCGGTAAGGTAATAGTTGACGCAGGAAAGATCCAAGAGAGATGGAAGGAATATGTAGAAGACCTGTATAGTAAAGAGCTTAGACCAACAAAGTTAGACATTGAAAAGGAACATGACGTAGAGGAAGATAGCTTAGGTCCAGGCATACTAGACAATGAGATAGAAAGGGCATTAAGGGAGATGAAACTAAATAAGGCCGTGGGGGTAGATAACATTCCCGTGGAACTTTTGAAATGCTTGGGAAAATGTGGGAGGAAGAGGCTATATGGGCTGATCCGTAGTATTTATGAGGAGGGATTCTGGCCGGAAGACTTTGTGAGATCAGTTTTAGTTCCTATTCCGAAAAAGGTAAAGGCCACGTCATGTGAGGACTATAGGACAATTAGTTTGATATCCCACGCAGCTAAGGTTGTTCTCAGGATCATAAACAAAAGGATAGAGAGTAGGGCAAATGATTACTTAGGGGATGATCAGTTTGGGTTTAGGAAGGGGAGAGGTACGCGTGATGCCATTGCAGTAATGAGATTATTAATCGAGAGGAATATAGAACACAACCAGGAGGTATTTGCCTGTTTCGTAGATTTCGAAAAAGCGTTTGATAGAGTAAATTGGGAAAAACTAATGAGTATATTGCAGAAAATAGGAATAGATTGGAGGGAAAGGAGGCTAATCCGCAACCTGTACATGTCTCAGACTGCTCAGGTGAGGGTGGGAAACGGGGAGTCAGGATGGGCAGTGTTAGGAAGGGGTGTAAGGCAGGGTTGCCCATTATCACCGTTGCTGTTCAACCTGTACGCAGAAGAAATGATCAAAGAGGCATGGGAAGAACTCGAAGTAGGAATGAAAGTGGGCGGGGAATTCGTAAAATCAGTTAGGTTTGCTGATGACCAAGCTTTAGTTTGTCAGTCAGCCAAGGGGCTGCAAGCATTGCTTAGTGAATTGGAAATTCAGTGCGACAGGTATGGGATGAGAATCAATATTAATAAAACAAAGGTTATGCGATTTTCTAGAAAGAAAAAGGCCAAGCTTAACATTAAAATAGGAGGGCAAAAGCTAGAGCAGGTAGAACAGTTTACGTATCTCGGTAGTGTTTTGGACCAACACGGTCAAAGTAGTAGGGACGTAAGGAGAAGAATTGCGCTAGGCAAAGAGGCTTTCACAAGGAGGAGGGAGTTGATGACAGGGACTTTGAGTAAGGATGTTAAGAAAAGACTCGTAAAAACTTTGATATGGAGCGTAGCTATGTACGGAGCGGAAACGTGGTCATTGAAGCAGGAGGATAGACGTAGATTGGAGGCTTTTGAAATGTGGGTGTGGAGAAGAATGGAGAAGGTGAAATGGACAGAGAAGAAAACAAATGAGGAAGTACTTGGTATGGTGGGCGAAGAGAGGGGTTTGTTGGGAGCAATCCTATGGAGGCAGGAAAAGTGGATTAAGGGGGTGTTGACCGGCAGTGGGATGTTGAAGACTGTGATAGAGGGTAGAATGTCGGGCAAAAGAGGAAAGGGAAGGAACAGGATAGGGTTGTTGGACGGGATGAAGGGAGGAAGGAAGTACTCAGAGATGAAGAGGGACCTGATATAGAGTAGGATGATTGATTTTGTGTTTTGTTAGGAGTAATAAAATATTTGTTTGGTAGTTGTGTCAGTCCAAAAACCTACCTTAACCGGTAGATTACTTAAAAAAAAAATACACATGTGCTAATAGACACTGTCAGGTGGCACACAAGTCCCAAACAATTGCAAAATATAATACATAAAACCAGACAAACACAGATCTCTTTAACAAAACAAGTGAATCCCCATCCCATTTACAACCATTAACCAGCAAGAAAAAAAAAGATACATAAAAAAAAATTAAGCTATAACATATAATACCATACACCACACATAAATCAAATTTTTACATATATACCTTACATCAATTCTTAAAAGTATACACTCTGTTAGGAAAGGTCTCGAATATTTTTGCAGGTAAGGTGTTCCACTCAACAATTGTTCTATTTAGAAATGAAAATTTTTTTTTATTTGTCCTCTGTGCCCGGCATTTTATCTTAAATTTGTGATCATTTCTGCCTATAAAATTTGGGTTCCCCGCCTCTTTCCTAAGATCTGCCCAAGCTTTCTCCCCCTTCAAAATTCGGAACATTCCACAGTCTGCTTACTTTTCTTCTAGATTCTAGAGGTTCCCAGCCCAGCGTTTCTAGCATGTCAGACACACTCTCCATCCTCCCATGCTTCCCCAGTACATATCGGGCAGCCTTTCTTTGCACCTTTTCCAGTTTTTTAATATGGATTTAATATGGTTTTATGATATGGAGGTCGGCATTAATTTGTTGTATAGCGAGAGGAAGGTTATTGATTGTGGTACATAGATATATCTGGAGGTCATCTGCATACAGGTGATATTTGGAATGTTGAAGAAATGAAAAAATGCCATTTATGTGCAATGAGAATAGTAGTGGGCCCAGGATGGAGCCCTGTGGATAATAGTGGTGGCTACCTTTAGTATGCTGCAAGTGTATGGGATCCTGACGCAGTAGTCTTAATTTTGGAACCAGGTCAAGTGCAACGTAGAGCGGCTAGTTTTGTGAAAAATTTTTATGAATAAGGTAATGGTGTCACGACAATATTGGAAGAATTAGGATGGGAGCCACTAGCTGACCGTTGGCTTACATACAGGTTAAATTTACGCAGTAAATTTGAGGATATTTATTTATCTGAGGATTTTAAGGATATATGCTGATCCCCATTTACTATGGTGGATCAGATCACCAATGCGAAATCAGGGATATTTATTGTAGACCGGATATATTTACTATCTAGTTTTTTCCTCGAACAATTACAGATAATAATATACATGACAGCAATCGCGTAGGAGATAATTAGAATTGATATTGTGTGTATTTGTCAATATCTTGCATGTTTCTTCCTTTATGTTATTATTTTTGTTAAATAGATCCATCTATTGAATAGTTTTTCAGCATGATTAGAACGTACGTATGTTCACAATAAAATTTTATTCTTTACTTAAGAATCCTATTAAAATTTCCTGAGACAATGAATTCTCTTTATTTCAGATTACAAGATATTTATTCCTTTGAAATTCTTCTTGGTCCAAAGGCTTTCTTTATTCAATTTCCTTACTATTTTGCCCATTTCGTCTCAAAACATTTCGTAAAATAGGTGAATATTTAATTCAAATCGTCCAACTTGAGCAATTAACTAAGTCTTTCACTTCTTTCCTGAGAAACTTATCTCATTCCTGTTATGATTTCATGCATCATTTGATCGTTCTTAATCCATACATATGGATTAAGGACGATTATGGATGGCACTGGTACGAAGGTTGTCGAAACTAGGTTAGCACAATTTGAGGCAATCACGAAACGCTTGTCATCGGAAATAAAAGGACGGGTTTTCACTGATATATTTCATCCATTCGCCTCGTTTTTGGACATAAAACAACTGTTCCACAGCCACAGTCTCCTCTCAGAATTTTGGAAACTTGTGTCCAGGCAAATATGGCAGTGCTGGTAGAGTTTGAAAAACGATTCTCGTTCCATTAACCAAATAATACTTTTGGCGCCATTTAATTTTTCTCTACTTCTGAATAATCCTGTTGGGTGAGGCTAACCACTATTACGTCCACTTTTAAAATCACGGCACCGTTGTCTAATATTTCCTTCCCTCATAACTGTAGGTCCATAAGCTAGGCATAACTTTCGATGAATTTCAGCAGCCGACAATTCTTTTGCATACAAATATTGTAAGACAGAACGCGCACTTCACAGCTGGCGGGATGAACGATTGTCGCGGACATTGTCTGCACGCACGGACCAGCAAACGACTTCTGAAACAAAACAAATGCTGCTATAGCTTCTCGATGAATCATTAGATGGCGCTGTTGGAGTAAAACTGTGTTCTTCCCGCGCCAATATTTAAATATAAGCAAACGGCCCTTATTTTATGAATATTCCTCGTATTTCGCTGAAGAGAGAGAGAGAGAGAGAGAGGTAGACTAAATATCCGTGTGTTTATCGAGAGCCATGCACTGGAAATTACGTTCGGAGATGAATAATAATTGGGGTAATTGTCTGTGAAATGCTTCCTTCTTTTTTTTTTGGATAATGCGCCAAAGGGTGGGAGAGGTTCCGAATTTGACGATGTCACGCCCGGGAGCGTTTTTTTATTTGCTCGGTGCTTAAAATAGGATGCTAAATTTTTAAATAAGTATGCAGCGAGAGAACTTAAGTTTTTCTATGACTCCCTCGTTTCTAAGCATACAATTCATTCTGGCATGCCCTTGCACATCCTCACCTATGACGATGACTATTTATCACGACTCTTTTGTTTATCAACGGAGATTTAAAAAAAAATGATACGCGTTTGCGCAACTATTACGGATCGCGATATTTTTTTTAAGACAAAAAATACATTAAGGGAATTCAGTTGGGATCGTTTACAAATTCATCTCCTCAGCTCCACTATTTAAATATATTTCAGATGTTTTGGCAAAACAAAAAAACAACATGCATTTTAGCAAAGCGCCGAAACTTAAAAAACCAGGATTGGAACAGAAGTAGATATAAATGTGTAATCGAACGATGTGTGTTTTTAGGTGTTTCCCAAAAGCTTTTGAATTCGTAACGAGCCATTCGCTAATCCGTTGGTCCGAATTTTCCATCTCCTCGATCCCTTGGCCGATTCGATGCGCAGTGCTAATAATTTCGTTGACCATTAACGTCACATTTGGTTAGGCAAACACTCGGCGGAGAGGAAAGAGAAAGTTTTTCCTCATTAATGTTATACGGTCCAAAAATTACGTTCTTTTTTTTTTGACTGTGTATAACTGAAATTTCAATTATAAAATCCAAATGTCCTCATCCTTGCTCACTTATTATTAACCAGCGGTGCGTGAAATCATTCGTTCCTATTTTTCCTAATGTCAAGCATCGATTCTGGGCGCAGTTTCGAACTCATAACGATCGTCTCTTTTCAAGAATGTCTGGTGTTGAGAAGAGAATGATGATGTATATATATTGAATGTACATTCAATTGAGGAAGTTATTATTGTTTGCAAAATAAATATCGCAAAAAATGATAATTTTGCGTAATATTTATTCATCTCAAACATTCAATTATTGAATATTTATATCGCAAACAATCGATACATGAAGAGACAAAGTTTAAGTGTATTCATTATTTTGTGACATAATTTATCAGTCGATGAATGTTGACGTTAACTGTTACAAAAATTGTGACGACATCGTCGATAATTTATCGAGTACTCACAATTTTTTGTTTAAAAAATTCATTTAAAAACGTAATACTTTTTGCTCCTTCGAAAAAGATAGTCTTTTATGTCAAAATTCGTTCGTATGCTCGATAGTACGAGTATTATATACATATTCCATTTGGTATATTCCGTACGAAAGTAGAAAAAAAGTCGCAAATTGCCATCGAATCAAAAACAATTTTTTCGCAGTGGTTGAATTTTACGATGATTTTTTAACTTATCATCGCGAATTTTCCTTTGCAACAAAACGCCAAAATCTTTCGAATATTGATCTTCTCATTCACTTGACACGAGAAATATTTCCGCAGACGAAAAATCGACGGGAAACATTCATTAAACTGAAATAATTTTACATAGAATTTATAAGGGGTTTTATATAATGTTGATACTTGCTTGCAGGGTGCTCTTATGTGCAAATGTAACAACGATGTATGTGTACACGGAGAGAAAAGGTGATTTCAAATGTGCTATTTTTATTGCGCTACGTTAACTGCTTACGTCGGTTTTCCGGTCGATTTCGTATTAAACTTTATAGCGGAAGATTGAAAGACACATCCAAGGGGGAAGTTTTAAGTTCTAAAACTGTTTGAGAACCTGGTCATAGCATTGTTATTTTTTCATGGACATAATTTTTACATGAAATCCTCATTTTCCTCGATGTCACAACAAGATATTTTACATTTCGGTGCATGACCATCTAAGGACTTATTCCTGTATATTTACCAGGTATTAGATAAAATCATCTCGACTATTTTGTCGTAAAAACCGTTTATGTGACCGTATCAATCAATATTCTCGGTGTAATAAAATTCAATACACTTAAAACAGTATAACTGTTCCGACAAATTTCATTCATGATATTACATTCATGTAAAGGCAGATTTCGGAATAGCGAAAACTTCTTCTTTCTTTACACACCTACATCATTGTTTTCTTCATTTCTTCTGCCTGCCTCCATACTGTCCTAAAATCCAGCTCTCTTCCATCCCCCATTCCCCTCACCCAGCGTCCTTCTCCCTTCTTAATCACGCCCTACAATAAACCACTACCATTCAAAGTTTCCGTTTGCGTAGAGGCCCAAATGACAGAACTTTGAAGAATGTTAAGTTTTTGAGCAAATCTGTTCAATAAATTACTTAAAAAATATATATTTGCATTACTTTTGGAACGCACCATGTACTTTGCCCTTATCTACGCATCAGACTCTTCAGATCTGTACGTTGATCATTTCGATTCGAAAATATCTTTCAAACTTACACTTATTTCAACACTGTCTGCACTTTTCTGTCATTAGTGGCGTTTCGTAAGCATACAGTCTATTTTCAATCACATCTTGCAAGTTTGATAGAAGAAAACACTCGGGTATTAGCAATTCCTGGGAGATAGACTTTGGCGTATAAAACCTCGAGTTGCCGAAGTCATAGTGAAGTAACCGTTGTATAAATGTCATGGATTTTAAGACAATTATAAAAGAGTGCATGTGACGTCACCCGAAGCAGGAAACTGCACCGTTGTCGAAGAATACCAAAGCCACGTGACATGCAGTCTTTGGTCCAGTCCAGTTCCCGATGGTGTGATTTGAATATATTATTTTGATTGATTTCTCCACTTATTAAATACTATATTCTTGCACGCAAGTACCTTTATCGTGCGAATAACTTGATTCGAGTGTATGATCGACCTGATGACTGTGAGATGTTTAATAATGATTGAGCACGCATGGCTGGTGACCTAACACCCCCCGCCACGCACCCTTGCGGCATTTTGCGGGGTATTACGTAGATGTATAGATGTCATTAGCCTTCGTGGCGGCTTGTTGGATAAATAGGTTTGTAGATCTGGATACCGTGCCCTCTCTCGAGAAACCATATGATCTGCTCGCTAAAATATTGTCAATTTTTTGCCTATGATTCCTTCGCATCAAAATCTTGCCTTAATTGAGTTCTCACTACAGAAGTGCTAGCAAGTTTTAGTTGCCAAGGTAGCTCAAAAGTGGTCCAGGATCGGCAGTCCTGGTTGGAATTTGTTAGTTTCAATGCAGATAATCTGCGGTTATAAATTTACCGTTGTGGTAATGCTGATATTGGAAACAAGGCATGAGCGTTCGACGAACTAAGGACGAAGTCTCGCATCGGATTTGTTCGCATGCCATTTTAGACTGACTGGACCACAGTAATCAACCCAAAGATTGCTTTGAAGGATTTTGATTGGGTTCATTTAATCTTAAACCCTAAAAAATAGCCTGTGAAATCCACTCATAATGTAATAATGGGGGCCTATTTCTTTATCAGTACCTCCTGTGATTTCCTAGAAAGATCTGGTGCTCGAAAGAGTACAAAAGTTGGGTGAAGCTCAAGGTGCTCAGTTATCAAAACTTAGTCCCCCAAAAGAAACTCTTTGCAAGAAAATCGTCTAGCAGAAACTGCTGAACCCTTGAAGCTTGGAGTTTTTTTTTTATCAAATGAACAAAATTGCCAAATCATTGGTACTCTACCGGTGACTCAAGGTTTTGGATGGACAACGATGCATATCTCTACCTCTCCTGACAAAGCACAACTTGACACCCGACGATTTTTCAACTTATTCAATCCTCTTTGGTTAGAAAAATGAAAAATGCCTAATTTTTTCGAAAGAGCATTCATATCGATAAGTGCATAGTATCGAATGAAGTCGTGCTTCTTAAATAAGCACATCGAAGCGATTATATTTATTTCACCGAAGAAATATTGCACTCCCGTCTGAAGCATCGAGCCTCTACGAGTGGACCGAATCGTTCTTGGGTATGTTGATTTGATTTTCTTACCGTTCTATTACTTTCATTCTCCCAGAATGACAGTTCATGGCCCAAATTAAGGTGCGTCCAATACTATCCATAATGTTGTAGTGCTAATTCAGTAAAGATAGAACTTGCAAGTGAGGTTGATATCGCTGAACCATTAAGTCAGGGTAAATATTGTTCCTAGACAATGAAAATGATCAGCCAGGTTTTGTTCTACTACGCAACTTCATAGTTTTTAAGGGAAGTTTCTCGTATGCGCATGTCATTTACCATCGACAACACTTCTACCTAATATCTAGTTTTTATTTTATTAAATGAACGCCTATCGTTATTTAACTCTGGCATAACCTCAGGAGCGGTAGTTATTCGTTCATAGTACAACTTATTTGTTTAAATCCGTTACATTGTCCCATTGATCAGGTAGCGTCGAGGCGTAACGTCGTGGACTTTAGCGTACTCCCAGCAGTGAAGGTTCTAGATACGAATCACAGTTCAAGTGAACTTTTTTTTACAGCAAAGTTGTGATTAAATGTAGTTTTTAATCATTAGCTTTAATTTTTATTTTGGAAAGCTGGTATCGTCTTTTTTTTCATACATGTGGGCAGGAAATATCATACATGAAATATTATATACGTGTTAAATGCTCTCATTTCTTTGCTTCTTTCCTATAATGATATCCTACTCAAGAAAAGAAATTTAAATAAACAACTATGGTTCACCAATGTAGAAAATTTGATCATATTCAATGAGTTGATCACATTTTTGTGTTAAAATACCCCAAAACTATTGGGTTTCTTCCATTTCAATTATCATATCGTCTTAATAGATTTTATCGAACTACTTCTACTAAACACGTAAATAGTAAGGAACAAAAAGTGATTCTCCGAATCCAACAAACTTTTTGATGAATTCTATCATAATTCAACATTTATAATCAACTACTGCCATCATTCTGCATTGTTTGAGAAAGAAGGGAAGTAAAGGAGTAGGGTTTACTTATTAAGAGCAGTCTTCCCGGTCAAGTTTGGTTGATGATGTACCCAAGGGTTAATCAGTCCTGAATCACCTGAGCCCCACCTAACAGTGTACCAGATACACCCTGGGCAACAAGAAACCAATCTTCAAATCAACGTACTTTCTGGCTCCCTTCATTCTATCCAGCAAGCCTGTTTTTTTCGTGACTACAGGTATACCTCGATTTATCCGACACTCTAAGCTCTTTTACGGTCTTTAACAACTCATTACAATTAACAATCATTATGTCCGGCATCCATTATTCTTGCCTTCTAGAGAATTTTCCCCAGCAACCATCTTTCTTCCCTTACCGTGTCTATAAAGCCGTTTTATTTTTATTTAGGTCCATTCCATATTTTCAATTCCTTTTCCCACCCACATCTTGAAAGTCAAATATATGCTTATCCTCTTAGTTAACATGGTACTCTGCAAGCCACCTAGTGTGGTCGGCAATCAGTATTCTGATCCCTTTTCGTCTGTGGAAAAAAATTAATCTTAAATCTATCCGTAAATCATTTAATCTCTATAATTTTACTGACGTGATGTACCGCAGTGCGATGGGGATAGTAATAAATTTTCAACATCAACACTAAAGAGACATCCTCCCAATTTATGCGAGAGATTTAATCTGTAATTTAGCATTAGCTCCGTGAGTGATTCCAGACTAAATGCTCTAATATTTTGAATACGCTACTAAGTTTATCATAATATGGTTTTACAAATCTAGCCCCACTACGCTTCACGCGATTTAATTCGCCAATCAATCCAAATTCATGAGGATGCATGTACCGAATGGGGCATGGATAGCAAAAGATTAAATTTCTCTTTGACCTTTCCATCACGATCACCCACTACTCTTCTAATAAATCCTAAATTTTTGTTAGCTTGTCTGCATATTCCCCGATTACGTTTCACCCAGGAGAGGTCGTGAGTAAGGGTAACGCCTAGGTATTTATTTGAGTCTACATTTTCTATTTCG